>NC_137620.1:41643129-41650629 GCF_963280865.1 Gymnoscopelus braueri | reverse complement strand
CCTATACATGCAAACCACACATTCACAGACAGACATACTGTTACATTCTATTTTCTCTCTTCTCTCAACACACACACACACACACACACACACACACACACACACACACACACACACACACACACACACACACACACACACACACACACACACACACACACACACACACACACACACACGTGCGCGCACGCACACACGCACACACACGCGCGTGCGCACGCGCGTGTGCATTTTCTCTCTTCTCTCAAACACACACACACACACACACACACACACACACACACACGTGTGCGCGCACGCACACACGCACACACACGCGCGTGTGCACGCGCGCTTTCATGTCCCCAAAATGCATCTCTCTTGCCCACTGACACGGGGGTCAGATGTAAATTTCATCCTCTCTAATGATGTAAGCTATTTGGCTGGAAGGGGAACCTGATCCGTGGTCACACTGATAGACAGAGGGCTGCCAGGCCAGGCCGGAGAGCAGGAATGTGTGGTCTCAAATTAGTTTCTGTCTGCATGCAGCCCACCCTCCACGCAGTCACCATCAATACAGGCTCCTGTTTCACAGCCTTGCATACGGGTTAGACATACGTCACTTTGATCTGTGTGTACAGTATGTGTCAAAATCAATCAATCTATCCGTCCGTCTGCCTGTTTCTCTGTCTGTCTGTCTGTCTGTCTGTCTGTCTGTCTGTCTGTCTGTCTGGATCAGAGGTCTTGAACCCATGACTGAAATTTTCTTGAGGGGGATGAGGAATCCATGCTTCTGCTTTTGATCAAAACCATTTTTTATGGCCAGCAGGGACATGTTTTATCCCTGCTTCTGGTCAGACTATTAAATACATGCATTTCCTTTTGGAAAATGTAGACTAATAAGATTGATATTTGTTTGATAATATCACAAACAAATTAAACAAATTAATTAAACATGAACCACTTTTCTTTCTTTTTTTTTCATTTATTGTATCCTATCCTATATTAAAATTACCTGGGTATGTGCGCCCCCTAGCCTAGCGGTCCAGGCGCATACCACAGGCTGGTAATCCAGCTTGACAGCGTGTCGCGGGTTCGACTCCCGATCCCGATGACCTTTGATGCGTGTCACCCCCCCATCTCTCTCCCCATTTCCTGTCAGCCTACTTTCCTATCAATATAGGCAGAAAAAGACCCCAAAAAATAATTACAAAATTGCCACGGTGGATGCGAGGACCACCATTGCTATTGACATGCTATTGACAATAGTCACACCAGGGGCCACGACACGGGAACCACTGCAATATAGCAGTGGTTCTCAACCTGGGGGTCGCGACCCCCAGGGGGGTCGCCAAATAATTTGGGGGGGTCGCCAGACTTTTGGGTGAATGTAAAAAAAAAAAAAAAAAAAAGTTTATACTTTTCTTTTTTTTTACAAAATATTTTTTTAATGTTATTATTAATTCATGTTTTATCAGTTAATTTACTAAATTCAAGATAAAAATATTTCATTATTAACATTAGGAACCCTAACCCTAACCCTAATAATTATCAAATAACCTATTCAAATTAAATAACCTAACCCTAACCCTAAAACCGAAATAAAGTAACCAAAAACCGGGAAAAAACATACCCAATCCGCCCAGAACCGCGAACAGCGCGCGTGCACGCGGGGGGTCGCGGGAAATAATATCATTATTTTTGGGGTCGCGGCCTGAAAAGGTTGAGAACCCCTGCAATATAGGACTACATTTGAAGGTGGCGTAGCAGCCTGAAAATCTAATAGCAAACAGCAAATCTACAAGCTCACAATGTGCGGGGAAGATGTCATGTAAATTGAGACGACTGTAAACGGTGGTCACTGTGCTATAGATGTGCCACTATACACTCATGTCTGCACTCTATCTATCGTCAATATAAATGAAAATCAATCAACTTGATGTTCAAAAGAAATTCAAGATTCGGGTCAAATTTCGACCTCGACCTCGACTGACGTTTAGATTGGCAGCTCCCTGGTCATGTGACTCGGGTGCCGGGTTACCAGGGTGGCCCCTAGGCGTCCCAAAACTCCCAGCTATGTCCTTGACGACACGCCCAGAAAACCCACAGGAGGCAGTAAATCACCTGCAGGGAGACGCAGCGCTACGTAACACACACCGGGACAAATATCACCCTCACATGTGTCAAAGACATAAGTCTCTCGGCACTGACACTGACGTTTAATGTGCCTGATTCAGGACATGTGATATGTGGTACATGCAGGCAAAGACACAGATGTAACTGTATCTCTTATTTATATCTTATGCTATGTTGATAAATTGAATAAATACATAGGACCACAATGGAAACAAGTCCCCAGGACTTAATGTCTTACTGTACCACGTGCTGTTTACATTTCTGTAAGCAGTGGTTTGTTTCCCTGCCCCCATCCCTGTTTTTTTTTTTCTACAGGCAGGTTTTTGGGTGATTTTCACCCAACATTAGTGATAGAAAAAAATCCCATACTCCCAGTCCACAATGGTCAGATGATGCAATTAGACTATAGCTTCACTGGAGAAGGCATACATGTCCCAAGAATGGGTGGACCAAAGGAGAAGTTCCCAGCTCCATTATTTTTTTGGGGGAATATTTTTTTAACAATACCCAAATTGTTCACTGATTTTGCTGCTTTTTTTTTATAGGGTTCCCCTATGATACCTGTTTTCTTTTTTTGGGGGGGAAATTTCATGTTGAAATAGAGTACCTCAATTTGCCATGTATTGTTGTACTTTAATATATTTTGATGAGAAATATTGATCATTTGTGGAATTTCTTACATTGGGTAAAATATACCCAACGTTAGTGATGGTGTGACAATATTCAACGTTAGTGTTCTAGGTATATGGTCATAAAAGGGACACAGACAGACAGACGGGTACAACGGGTATTGGCTAACCACGTGGGGCATGAATTCCCATCTTGCATCGTTCCAATCCCGACTTGCATCGTTACGGAGTAGGCCGGTGCCCAACGGACACGGAAACTTTTTTCTTTTTTAACTTTTACCAATAACATGCCCAAAATAGGAAGGCCAGGGTTAAGTTCAGATTTAATTTTGACATATGAACTTTGTGATGAAAGGGAAGGTTAAAAAGAAGGAAAAGACGTCTGGTTGTCACATTGCAATGACTAGTAGCAACTAAATACGATTGCTGCATGTTTTTGGGGTGTCCTGTCTTGCCAAGAAACAGCCATTGACTTCTGGCAGTTGCCAATTTGTTTGCGGTGAATGTTGAGAGGCGAGCGTGCAAATGAAAATGGTTTATAATTAAAAGTCAGCTTGTAAATTGAGACAGCATGTGCGCGCGCATGCGTGTGTGTGTGTGTGTGTATGTGTGTGTGTGCACGTGCGTGTGGAGTGTAAACCACAGAAATCCTCTGAGGGCCAGTTATCTCGGTTCTAATAAGCTGTGATGATATCATGATACCATGAAGTGCTACAGAGCTGACAGGACTCACTTTACTGGCCTCATACCAGTGCTGGGAAATGGATTATAAATGAACAGTGTGTGCACTGAAAGAATCTTAATGTCCTTGAAAAGATAGTAAGGACAGTTATAAAAAACATTTTGCTCTTCAAGAGTTTTAATGAATGTGGTCAGTAGAAACAATCTTAAGTCCTCACAGATAAATGGTGCATTTATATAGCACCTTTATCCAAAGCGCATTACAATGTGCATTATTCACCCATTCACACACACATTCACATGGTGGAGGAAACCATGCAAAGGTACCAACCAGCTCATAGAGAGCAGTTGGGGGTTCAGTGTCTTGCTCAAGGACACTCCCGACAGTAACACAGTGTGTGTGTGTGTGTGTGTGTGTTATGAGGTTCACTGTTATGGCGTGAGGTAGACACGGATAGGGTGGCGATGACAGATAAAAATAAAACTAGGCCTCTAATTATAGTTTCCACCTGTAGGTGAAATGGCGCAGTTTCATCTGTTTCGCTGTCCGACTAGAACTCTTGTGTTTCAATGCAGAGTAAAGGTTAATACAGTGAGTTCCATTCTACCTGCTTTTAACCACATGAACCATCCCTATTCTGGGCATCCTATATTAAAATTGCTTAATGGGAGGGCCGGCCGGCAGGCGGGCAGGCGGGCAGGCAGGCAGGCGGACAGACCACGGCCAGGTCACCGTCATCACCATAAACAAACCCGATGTGGTGTCCATATACTGTACAATATTCTGTATGTATCATGTCATAAATCCACAACACTACAGGTGCATTCACACAATTCAGTATTGAGTTGATATACATCAAGTGATATTTCACGTGAAATATCACTCAAAATGACGCAAATTGCACAACTTGAATGTTATATGTTAAAGTCAAGGTATTTTCTCAGAAGTGAACAGAGTGACATCCAGTCCAGTTGGAAAAGTAGTTTGTGTAGCTGCTATGCATGGATTTCCTCCTGAGCTACATGATACAACGCCGGTGACATATTGAATCAGCTAAAGTGTCACAAATATCAAACAAATTGCTTAGCCCTGACCTCATGACAAGATGTGCGTTGGAAAATGAAAGCGATACTACATCTTGGGGTTCTGTGTGCGTGTGTGTGTGTGTGTGTGTGTGTGTGTGTGTGTGTGTGTGTGTGTGTGTGTGTGTGTGTGTGTGTGTGTGTGTGTGTGTGTGTGTCTACTTGGATTACATCATCACACGGGAGGGTTTTCATCACCATGACAGGGTAGCTGTCATCCTGACTCACACAGTTTATCATTGATATCAGCGGATACACTCCCTTTTCTATTTTTAGAGCCAGTGAGATACAGATGGAAAAAAAGGTACACGTATCCACCCTCCACTCCACCCTCACCTCCTGCCTGACCGACATCAAAACATGGATGCAATCAAACTTCCTAAAACTCAACTGCAATACATCTGAAGTCCTAATCGTTGGCCCAGACTCCCTCGCCCGCTCCACTCATGACTTCTCCCTCAACATTGACGGCTCCATTGTCACCCCCTCCACCCAAGTCTGCAACCTTGGTGTCGTCCTGGACCCCCACCCTCTCCTTCCAGTCCCTGTCAACCTTCCAGTCCCTGCCTTCTTTCATCTTCACTACATTGCCTGCCTTCGTCCCAGCCTATCACACACCATGGTGCTGAGACACTCATTCGTGCCTTCCTCACATCCGGACTCGACTACAGCTTTGCCTCCTATAGGGTGTCACCACCAAGGTTCTTTAAGAAACTACAGTATGTACAAAACTCTGCCGCCCGCCTGCTCACCAGAACCCGATAGGGATCACATCACACCAGTCCTCCGTGACCTTCACTGGCTCCCAGTCAAGCACAGAATAGTATTCAAAATTCCAATCACCACCTACAAGGCCCTCAACAACCAGGCTCCCCCGCTACCTCTCTGACCTCTTCCAACGCCACGCCCCCCTCCCGCTCCCTCAGGTCTGGTGATGCCAACCTCCTTGACATCCCCAGGACAAAGAAACGAACCTGGGGTGACAGGGCCTTCTCTTGGGGGGGACGTGGGTTGGGGACGTGTTGGGGACGTGTTGGGGACGTGTTGGGGGCGTGTTGGTGACGTGTTGGGGACGTGTTGGGGACGTGTTGGGGACGTGTTGGGGACGTGTTGGGGGCGTGTTGGGGACGTGTTGGGGACGTGTTGGGGACGTGTTGGGGACGTGGGTTGGGGACGTGGGTTGGGGACGTGTTGGGGACGTGTTGGGGACGTGTTGGGGGCGTGTTGGTGACGTGTTGGGGGCGTGTTGGGGACGTGTTGGGGACGTGTTGGGGACGTGTTGGGGACGTGGGTTGGGGACGTGTTGGGGACGTGTTGGGGGCGTGTTGGGGACGTGTTGGGGACGTGTTGGGGACGTGTTGGGGACGTGTTGGGGACGTGTTGGGGACGTGGGTTGGGGACGTGTTGGGGACGTGTTGGGGACGTGTTGGGGGCGTGTTGGGGACGTGTTGGGGACGTGTTGGGGGCGTGTTGGGGACGTGTTGGGGACGTGTTGGGGACGTGTTGGGGACGTGTTGGGGGCGTGTTGGGGACGTGTTGGGGACGTGTTGGGGACGTGTTGGGGACGTGTTGGGGGCGTGTTGGGGACGTGTTGGGGACGTGTTGGGGACGTGTTGGGGACGTGTTGGGGACGTGTTGGGGGCGTGTTGGGGACGTGTTGGGGGCGTGTTGGGGACGTGTTGGGGACGTGTTGGGGACGTGTTGGGGACGTGTTGGGGACGTGTTGGGGGCGTGTTGGGGGCGTGTTGGGGACGTGTTGGGGACGTGTTGGGGACGTGTTGGGGACGTGTTGGGGGCGTGTTGGGGACGTGTTGGGGACGTGTTGGGGACGTGTTGGGGACGTGTTGGGGGCGTGTTGGGGACGTGTTGGGGACGTGTTGGGGACGTGTTGGGGACGTGTTGGGGACGTGTTGGGGGCGTGTTGGGGACGTGTTGGGGACGTGTTGGGGACGTGTTGGGGACGTGTTGGGGACGTGTTGGGGACGCGTTGGGGACGTGTTGGGGACGCGTTGGGGACGTGTTGGGGAGGTGTTGGGGACGTGTTGGGGACGTGTTGGGGGCGTGTTGGGGACGTGTTGGTGACGTGTTGGGGGCGTGTTGGTGACGTGTTGGGGGCGTGTTGGGGACGTGTTGGGGGCGTGTTGGGGACGTGTTGGGGACGTGTTGGGGGCGTGTTGGGGACGTGTTGGGGACGTGTTGGGGACGCGTTGGGGACGTGTTGGGGAGGTGTTGGGGACGCGTTGGGGAGGTGTTGGGGACGTGTTGGGGACGTGTTGGGGGCGTGTTGGGGACGTGTTGGTGACGTGTTGGGGGCGTGTTGGTGACGTGTTGGGGGCGTGTTGGGGGCGTGTTGGGGGCGTGTTGGGGGCGTGTTGGGGGCGTGTTGGGGACGTGTTGGGGACGTGTTGGGGGCGTGTTGGGGACGTGTTGGGGACGTGTTGGGGACGTGTTGGGGACGTGTTGGGGACGTGTTGGGGACGTGTTGGGGGCGTGTTGGGGACGTGTTGGGGACGTGTTGGGGGCGTGTTGGGGACGTGTTGGGGACGTGTTGGGGACGTGTTGGGGGCGTGTTGGGGACGTGTTGGGGACGTGTTGGGGACGTGTTGGGGGCGTGTTGGGGACGTGTTGGGGACGTGTTGGGGGCGTGTTGGGGACGTGTTGGGGACGTGTTGGGCACGTGTTGGGGACGATCATTCTATAGAACTGTTTGTTGAAGTGTTTCAGGTCAACAGGTGTGCAGAGGGCAAAGCTAAAAGAGAACAGGGCAACGGGAACTAACAGTGTGAACATACAGTGTGCATGTATGTGTGTGTGTGTGTGTGTGTGTGTGTGTGTGTGTGTGTGTGTGTGTGTGTGTGTGTGTGTGTGTGTGTGTGTGTGTGTAACAGAGAAACAGAGAAAACATTTTAAGTGCAGAGAGAGATGGAGAGACAGACAAAGGAGAAAATAAAAAGCGGACCAGCTGCAATTTCAGGCGCACCTGTTCTGCACA
>NC_137620.1:40960629-40995629 GCF_963280865.1 Gymnoscopelus braueri | reverse complement strand
CCTGCACATGTGGCCTTCTAGCCGCTAGAACTAAATATCCTTCTGAAAATAAGATACAGGAAGGCGCTAGAATCTAGCGCCTTCCTGTATCTTATTTTCAGAAGGATATTTAGTCATAATAATAAGTAAAAATATATACAATTCTAAAAACTACAGCTCTGACCTAGAGTGTTGAAATCAGGGGACTTTGCACATGTCACATGAGAGTCACATGAGAGTGTTGAGAGGGTTGATTGATTAGGTCAGATAAGGAGCTGGGGTACAGTGGCCATTGTTATAGAATAGTGCTAAAGCCTGTGTTTCCAATACACAAGTCACATGATTAATCAACGGAAGGTTTCACCCACATGGGTAGACCAACCCATATAAATAGAGTGGATGCTTGCTGAACAGGAGTGTGTTCTGCATGCATCAGTGTTACTTGTGACCAGGGTGTTATTGCTGTGTTTGTCATTTTCCATTATGAGCGCCGAGGGACTGACGGTAAGAATTTAGAGCGTGTTTACACAGCGATAAATGTTTATATTTCTGATATGTTTTATAGTTGTGTGTGTGAATATCTCATGTCAGTAAGTCGTTGTGTTGTTCTTTGTGTTACCTCTCTTTACTTCCAGGGTGTGATGAAGCTGAGCAGTACAGGAGGTCAGCAGCCTTCTGCCTCTGCTGCTCTGCTGTACGCCGGTCCAGCAGACGTGGCCTGTGATTTCTGCACCGGAGCCAGACCTCACAAAGCTCTCATGTCTTGTCTGGTGTGTCTGGTCTCTTACTGTGAGACTCACCTCCAGCCTCACTACAATGTTCCTGCGTTGAAGAAGCACAAGCTGGTCCCAGCCACCAACAAACTGCAGGAGAAGATGTGCTCCAGTCATGACAAGCTGATGGAGGTGTTCTGTCGCACAGACCGCCAGTGTATCTGCTATCAGTGCCTCATGGATGAACATAAGGGCCATGACACAGTGTCAGCTGCTGCAGAGAAGGCAGAGAAACAGGTAGGACCACGATCACTTGAAGATAAATCAAGAGATTCAAGAGAGATCATGTTTTAAATATAGAAGCAGAACTAAATAACCATGTCAGAGACATTAAAAGCGCAAACCAGGGTGTTGTACAATAACAAGTATTAAAGGATGAAGTACACTCCTTTTGGACCCAATGAAAAACAGACGCAATTGATCACTTTTCATAATGGTAACCCATTAAATCTGGGAATGCATCTGTGTCATTTTAGATTTCTTTGGCTATTCAAAAATAGCAGATACACATGCTCATAGCGTGGCACCGAGTGCAGCGCTATGAGCTTGTAGATCTGCTCATTTTGAAAAATCGTGAAGATTTGTGCAAATCTTTGAATACATATTTCTTAAAGCGAACATTTGTAACTGTCAAATGTCTCAACAAATGTCTTAATTATCTGAAAAACTATCGTTGCTATATCAGTGGCACTCAAACCTTTTCTTGTCAAGGACTCCCCAAAATGTTGTTTTAGGCCGCCGATCCCCATCAAAATATGTTGTTCCAGGGACCCCCAGAAGCAAAGATTTGAATTAAAATGTTGTTTCCAAAAATGTATTCAAAGATTTGTACAAATGTTAAACATTTTTCTAAAATAGCAGATCTACAAGCTTGTAGATCTGCTATTTCTTAATAGCCAAGTTATAAAAATAATTGTTATAGCTAAAATCCCAGATTGAATGAGTTAATTCATCTTGCCCCTGCAAAAGTGTATTTTGAGGAAGTTACAAAGTTGATATAAGATGATGTGTGGATCCAAATCTCACTTGTTTTTACCTCGTATCCTGTATGAGTTCTCTTTCTCCTGATTGGATAGAATTGGTATCCCGACTTGAAAATGTGCTTTGTTTACAAGCCAAACTGTCTCTTCCTGTTTCTTGCAGAAACAGCTGGTGACAATGCAGGAGGATGTCCAGCAGAAGATCCAGGAGAAAAAGAAGGAGCTGAAAGACCTGAGACAGGTCATGGAGGCCCTGAACGTGAGCTGATATTATGATAATAGTTCTTGTTCTTGTGTTTACTGTGATGCTACTGTATATGGATGAGACAGTGCCTTGTGTCATCAGAAGCACTAAAGAAGTGGTTCTCAAGCCTTTTCATGTCAAGGACCCCCAATTAATATGTATTTGGCTGCAGACCCACATTTGAAAATATTTATGTGGCAGCAATCCACATATTTGTGTTGTTAAAATGTTACAAAGTTATTCAAATGTTTTCACATTCTATCAAGATGTTCTTGAAAATAGCAGATCTACAAGCTCACAACGCGTCACGACGAGTTCGCCATGTGTTGTGAACTTGTAGAATTTTAGGCTATTTTAAGTGGTTAAACAGATTATTTTTTGTTTTGGTTGGTTAAACAGATGTTGATGGTATATTAACATATTTTTGGGGGGACCCCCTGGAACCCCCTGAACGACCCCTGGGGGTCCCTGCACTAAAGTACCCAGAATGACAGTAAAGAACAGTGACAGTAAAGAATCCATCATATCATGGAACTTCTGGAATGGCCAACAATACTTATGTTGCGACTGAATGTATTCCCCACAAAGTTCTACACTTACATGAGAACTTATAACCAAGAGTTTCTTTCTTCCTTTCGGCGTGTGCGTGTGCGTGCGCGTCCGTGTGTGTGTGTGTGTGTGTTTGTGTGTGTGTGTGTGTGTGTGAAGCAGAGCTCTGCAGAAGCAGCAGTTGAGGCCAGTGACAGGATCTTCAGTGAGATGATGGTCTCCATTGAGAGAAGACGCAGTGAGCTTAAAGAACTGATCAGAGATCAGCAGCAGACTGCAGTGGCTCAGACTGAGGCTCTCCTGAGGCAGCTGGAGGACCACATGGAGCAGCTGGAGAGGAGACATGCTGACCTGGAGGAGCTGTCCAACACTGATGACATCATCACTTTCATTCAGGTTCCACACATGGCATTTTACTGTTTGGTTTTGACTCATTTAGGAGAAATCAGCTTCATATTTCATCTCTTTCATCTCATTCCATCATGTCATATTATTATTACATCATAGTATATTACATAACATGACATTATTATTGTTGGTAGTTACTAATACTAATATAGTTGCTAGATACAGTAGTTGTACAGACCACAATAATATTGTCAGAATTAGGCCTGTCACAATTATTAGAGATAATCACAATTATTTTCCACAATTGTCATAATTGTAAACATTTTCCAAAAATAGCAGATCTACAAGTTCAGCTTCTGAGCTTGTAGATTGTCTATTTCCACTATTTTGTCAAATATTTTGAAAGTATAAAATTATTCAATATCTGCCCACAATTTGTGTTCATAGATTGGAACGGAAATGTATATTTTTATTGATATGCTCAATACCAAAAACACAATCACATTGTTAATCGCAATTATTTGAATGAGAATTAGAGACAAATTAAATCATCATTTGTGTGCGTGTGTGCGCGCGCGTGCGTGTGTGTGTGTGTGTGTGTGTGGTCAATGTACCAATTTATTGATCTCTTGGTTTAATGATCTTCCATCCCTGTCTATACTGGTTTACTTGTCTCTCTCCAGAGTTTCCAGTCTCTCTCCAGTTCCAGTGGATCTCCAGTCTCACCCAGTGTGGTCATCTGTCCTGTGAGGTCCTTCACAGATGTGATTGATGTGGTGTCTGGTCTGAGAGACCAACTAGACAACATCCTGAAGACAACTTGGCCAGAGATATCAAAGAGAGGTGAGATTTAAATGTGTTTCTTGTTTTTCTAACCAGCCATCATAGTAAACATGGATTGATGAAGTCAGAAGGCAACTGGAGATATTTGAACTGGAGCAGACTGATGGTACACAGGTTGGCTGTCTGTCAGATTGGACAGAAACATTGAAGAATTTAAGCAAGAATATTTCTCAAAGGAGAGGTTAGGGTCAGATTTAAATGTCTTTATTGTGTTTTAACCGGCCCCTATACTGTACAGTACATTTCTAAGTGTTGAAACAGTTTGTACAGGTGGAAGTATGTCTGGGAAGGCTACTAAAGACTGTAGTATGGCGGGCAGTAGATTAGTGTGACCTGTGTTTCATGTCACCCGCTACAGTATATAAATGCACCATTTAATATTTATTATTATTTATTATCATTTTTATTATATTTTCGTTCTTAATAAATGATCTTGAGGAGTTCTCTCTCCTGATTGAATGAAATGTGAAACCCACCTGAAAATGTATTTTCTGAAGAGCTGGGGAGACAGCTGTTACTGAACAAACACTATATAATAGCAATGATTACTATCAAGCTATAATAGCTTGAACTTTTTGACAAAACCCTTGGAACTTCAGTTTAATCCATTCTTCAGTTTGATGTCTGTCATAATATGCTATATATGTGACTGTGCCTTTAAGAGAGCTACGTTACGACACTGCCGTAAAGCAGGCCTGTTGTCTTTTACGTCAGTCGTATGTTGTGACCTCCCGTAGGCTCATGCTGTATGTTTTACATGCCTGAAGTCAGCAGTAAAGTCTATTGGATTTGACCCTTTGTGTGGACATAGAAATCCTTTACAATGTCATGATGACCTTTACTGTTTTCTTGTGTCTCCAGTTGATGTTTTACATCCAGCGGAGCCTCAGACCAGAAAGGACTTTTTACAATGTGAGTCCATGTTGATGCAGGTTCTGAACGTTGAAGTTTCATTCTGATATGTTGTTATTTAAAGCTCTAATGAGTTTGATCTGAGAGACTAACTCTAAACACAATAAGGTTCATGAGGTTTGAGTTTTCTTTTGTCGTGTGTTCTCACAGATTCCTCTCCTCTGTCTCTGGACATGAACACAATAAACACACGTCTCTCCCTGTCAGAGGAGAAGAGGAAGGTGACTTTTACACAACAACAACAACAACCTTACCCTGATCATGCAGAGAGATTTACTAAGTACGGTCAGGTGTTGTGTACAGAGGGTCTGTCTGAACGTTGTTACTGGGAAGTAGAGTGGAGTGGTGAAGGGGTTGATATAGCAGTCTGTTATAAAGACATCAACAGACAAACCTTATTTGGAGACAATGATAAATCCTGGTGTTTACTGTGCTATGATAAAAACTACTGGTTCATACACAACAGTGTTCAGACTAAAGTGTCAGGGCCTCTCTCCTCCAGAGTGGGGGTGTACCTGGACCACAAGGCAGGTACTCTGTCCTTCTACAGTGTTTCTGACACAATGACCCTCCTACACACAGTTCAAACCACGTTCACACAACCTCTCTATCCAGGGATAATGGTTTATTGGGTCAATGGAGATACAGCAGAGCTGTGTAAGACATGGTAGACATGTTAAGAATACTGATGATGATATTCAGTTGAAAACTTTGTTTTCTTCATTTGATGATAGATTTTCTCTTCTAGATAAAGCATGTGTAAGAATGATGTGTACAGTATACTACACCATCATGATCAATCAATCCATTGTGTTCTGCTCATTGCATTTCTTTAATAAGCCTGCTGCAGACAATCATTATACAGTATGCCCTGTTATCTTGTTGATATTACTACAGAGCCCTCTGTCAGTCTGTGTAGATTGGTTATACTGAATGTAGTGGTTCTCAAACTGTGGGTCTGGACCCCCAGGTGGTCCCCAAATGATTATAATTTTCTTAATGTGCAACATTGTTTTCTCACTCAACAGTAAACAAACCAACATACAGTATGTATAATGTATACAGGGTTTCTGTCCATTTCTAAAGTGACATTTAAGGACTTTTAAGACCTATTGAATACCTCTAAAATGAAAATTAAAACATGGCATTACTGCGTTAAAAGTAATCAACAAACTATACTAAAAAAGTGTTAAACATTGGGCAAATACTTCCTCCTCATGGTGTCAATAGGGTATTGTGTGTCAAAAGTTAATTGATTTATCGCTTATAAAAATATATTTTAATATGATGTATATATTTTTTTACCCTCCCTTTTTTTCTTATTTTATCTCCCATTTTGTAAATACAGTAGGAACGTTTGAGTCCTTCAAACAGTTACACACTTAAAACCTGCCATGTTAAAAACAAAAGAGGGGGGAAAAGCTTCTGTAATTTCTTTAATATCCGATCTACAAGCTCACAACATATCGGGCAAAATGAACAAAATGTTTCAATTCATATAAAGGAGTTTGAGACCGTCAGGTAATCATTTTTCTTTTCATCAACTTTACTTCATTTACACTGACTTGTTTTTTCAAAATAAATGTGAGCGCTGTGGCTGCAACCTCTATAGCAGAGTGTTTTAGTCTTATTTTGAAGAATGTTTCTCTTTATGTTTCTGTCTCTCTGTGAATGTTGTCTCCATGTTTAGATGACGTTTTATACAGGATGTGAAGATAGATGTTAAATCAGGCTGAGGACGTGTGTGTGTGTGTGTGTGTGTGTGTGTGTGTGTGTGTGTGTGTGTGTGTGTGTGTGTGTGTGTGTGTGTGTGTGTGTGTGTGTGTGTGTGTGTGTGTGTGTGTGTGTGTGTGTGTGTGTGTGTGTGTGTGTGTGTGTGGTCTAACTTTTGTCTATGCTACATTGTTCCCTAGACAATGATAATAATTAAATATTATACATAGTGTAAATATGTTTGCTTTGATCTAGTTTTACTAACTGTACACTTAAACAATTTTGCTAGTAATCTTCAATACTTTTTCTATATACATGTAATTACTTTCCATCAGAGGCTTCCACACACAGATTCATAATGAATGACATCGTTGACATGACATATCATGGGTTAATGACTCATTAACTTTGGATTACAACTGGACTTTGTATCATTTATTACTTATTTTCCCGTTGCACAATGATGAATGAACTGTCTCTTTTCTTCAGTCACTTTATTAGAACTTCTTCAGCAAAATAGAAGACGTGTTCAAGTTCACATCACTTCCTCAATAGTACAATAGACCAGTGGTGTAACTAACTAAGTACATGTACTCAAGTACTGTACTTAAGTACAATTCGGAGGTATTGTTACTTTAACGTAGTACTTCCCATTTTCAATACTAAACATTTTATTGGACAGAAATTTAAAAACAGCACGAGTACAGTCAAACACTTTGTCTAAAAGGATAACACCACAAAAGTCCTTGCGGTCTTGTTTCCATTGGGATCTTAGGTACTGGGGTCATTGACCCTTTGACTATCTTAAAACTTCATCCCATCACTCAAATACCCCTTAATTGCCTCTGAGATGTAGTGGAGAATTAATAGTCACTAAGTCAGTCAATAGGCTGTTGTTTATCTATAACCCAGTGGTTCTCAACCTGTTCAGGCCGTGACCCCCAAAAACAGACTGTACAATGAAAGATTATAGGCCTTTAAATTGGTCAATTTAGCAAAGCGTTAAAACTGCACATTACAAAATACGGTAGCTGATCTGCAGTGAAGCTATTTTCGCTATTTTAAAATGGTTTTCAAAATAAAAAATAAGAAGTCATAAGATGTCGTGCAAAATAGGGAATATGTTTGATAAGGTGAGTGATACAGGCAGCACAGCTGTAAAAAATAAAATAATACTTGACCCTATTTTAAATGAGTCTATCGTGTCTATCAAATTCATGCAGTTTTAACATAATTCACCACTATGTGTTTCAAGTTTCATTTAAAAAATCCAATTTGTGGCCCTTCACTCACTTTATCAAAGTCAGTTTGGCTCCTATAGAAGAAAATGCTGAGCACCCCTGTTTTTTATGTCCAGTGAAGTCAAGACCTACAAAACCAAAACATCTGGGGAAAAAATGATTGTTTTTTCCAAAAACATCATTAAATCATAATATCTCAGAATGTGACATATTATGCATGCACAGTAGACTAATGATTATATTTCAGAAACTGATTCCCTGGGAAATACATATTTCAAAATGATGGCAGACGCATATCATGTTTATTAACCACTTAAACCCCATATGGGTAACCAGAGTCCCTCAGGGCTCAATACTAGTGTCTTTTCTGTTTTGGGTTATTGTGGGGAAAGCTTTTGCTGAAAATAGCCGATCGACAGACGCGTTGTGAGCTTGTCAATCTGCTATTTTCTGTGACCACAATACAGATGCTGGGGTTTTTAAGTGGTTATAAATAATATTGAATAAAGAAGTCCTAAGTACATTTTTTGTATCATTTTGTTTTGTTTATTTAGTCACAAGCTCTCTTTAATGCTTTTCAACAGTTAAACATTTATGAAAATCACAGACAGACTTAAAGGGCCATTTCCCTGATTTTGAACGCAAATCCTGTTTTTATGAAGTCGAGGACAAAATAAAGATGATTTGGCAGTGCTTCTATGTTTTTATTTTGAATTTGGAATGTTTACTCTGTGACATCACTGGGTTAACCTCAGTTCCTCCTATAGACTACTTGGACTACAGTGTTTCCTGTAGTTCCAGTCGGAACTATACTAATATCAGCTGGAGTCCTGTGTGACTACCCTCTAATGTGTGTACGCTCCAAGAACACATGCTTCCCGGAAGCAGACCTCAAAGAGAGAGCGATTAAAATAAAAATAAAAGCTCAACATAACCCAAAGGAACTTCCTGTATTAGCCTGTTTTTGTCCAACTTTACACAACAGTCAACATGCATGTGTGTGTTTTCACTTTAGTGAGGGAGCCCTGGCTAGGAGTGGTTTTGGAAGGGAGGTGCGCTAGTTGCTGCTGTTAGTTGTTGCTGCTAGTTGGTGCTGCAGCTGTTGCTGCTAGTAAAAAATGGCAAAGAAGTTTAGGGATAATGGGCCCTAAACTGCAAAATTGGGCCCTAATGCAATTTTTTTTTGACGCATGGCGAGGAGGCCCCGAACCAGAGCTTTGCTTGGAGCCCCTAACTTCTTAAATCCGCCCCTGCTATTACTAGGACAACAGTCGACGCGGTCTCAAATTGATCTGGTCTGATCAAAAACTGAAACACCGGACCCTGTCGGGCGCTACCGTCGCGTTTGAAATCAGCTGTGAAGTTGCTTAGGCCGTTGAAGTTGTGATCATAGCGAGTCTCCGTGCTCTTCACGGTCCGTGCTCTTCCCGACAACAATAAACTCAACCAAAGAATCTTTCTTACTGTAAGGCCGTCCAGCTGGTTTGGTGTCCTTCTCCGTGTTTGAACCGATTTACTCGCGCCGACCACTTTAAAAAGTAACGTCGCCGCGTCTTGCGGTAAATCTCCGTTTGGATTCGCTCTCCGTTGAAGCTGCACATTGTGGGACTCGATGAATATTAATCCCTGCAAAATAGCAGCGTAGAACAGCACCAGATTGTTGCTGGCAGTGATGATCTTCTTGAGGCGAAGGTGTTGTTTTCGCCGTTGAAGAATAGAGCGCGGGGTAGAATCCAGGAGCGGATAAAAGGTGCGACCGTCCTCGGTGAAAGCCATCTCACTCCATCACTCCATCTCAGCCATCTCATAAAACATATTCATAATATGATGTACTTCTCATGCCATAGTTCTTTTCAAGAGCAGTGGACCTCTATTGTTATTAACCAAGAGATTAATCAAACACTATTCTATTTGGTTGATAGTGTCCTCAAAATAAATATTTTTCACTGATATTTGCCCTAGAAAAAATTTGTCCATTTGCATTGACAGCTAAAATCCTGCATGGCTATAGAGCAAACAAATGGTGAATGCTGCCCCCTTGTGTCCAAGGTGAAACATAAACTAAAACAGAATCCCATGCAACTTTGCATTCACACTATTGTGTAGCGTTCTACAAGTTTAACAAATGCATTCAATTCTCACTGGAAAAGATTGACACAGTGAGGCTTGGAGAGGGAAAGTTACTGAATATTATGAGGTCCTATTCAGCGGTCTGAGAGTGTTTTTAATTAATGGTTCCTTGTTTTCCTTCCAGAATACACTTAGCCTATGTTTGCATATTGTCTGTTGCTTTGCTGTCAAAGTACATGAGGTGTTGACCGTTCCGCCGTTGAACAGAGTTACCATGATTCCATTTCCTCCTTTAATGCTGACCTTTTCTTAATCATTAATGAAGTTGTAATTAAAATACACTAGGAGGTAACCGACTGTACAATGAAAGATTATGGGCCTTTAAATTGGTCTTTACACCTTGGAAAGTGCTAAAACTGCACGTTACAAAAAACGGTATAGCTGATCTACAGTGACGCTACTATATAATAAGAAATGGCTAATACGATTAGTCATAAGACGCTGTGCAAAATAGGGAATATGTTTGATAAAGTGAGTGACAGATAGTAGGCGTAGCCATACAAAAAAAAGACATGAAAAATAAAATAGTTGAATTTGACAATGCTGCTGGCATTTCTCTCACTTAATCTGTAGGAACTTAATCTTGTTTCCTGAAATAACACACAATGAATAATTCCATCAACACTTCAGGTGCAACTCCAGTTGTGAGCTACTTTGTACTGTATGGTTGTGAGAGGACAAAAAAATAATGCAGATGACAAGCAATGACACAACAGCAATAAAGCATCACTGAATTGGTCACCAGATATCTAGCCTGGTAAACCCCCCTCCCTCCGGAAATCTCATTTGCATTTGGTTTCAGGAAGGAGGGTCTGGGATTGCTCACAGAGTAAAGCTGCCCGAACCACTGCGCATACGAACCAATCAGCGGCTGCTAGGGGCGGGATCATCCAATCACCTGCCTAGTAGCTTGAAAAAATGAAACTCCGTCTGTCATCGATTCTGCGCCCGGGGTCTCAGATGCAAGTACGCTGTGAAACAAAATGTGTGTCTCAAGCTTCTTCCATTTGACGGAGTGAGGTTACCAGATATCAGCCTTGTGTCAATTTCAGGTCTCCCATTTATGATCGGGTTCACCTGTCTTGCCATGACATCATTTGTAACCCTAGAGAGTATTAGAGTGTTTCACTCTAGTGCTCACTGGAGTCTGGAGGAAGTGGAAAGAATGTGAAACTAGTGAGGAAATATAGACAAAGGTTATTTTACTAAAATACACATTTTCTGCCATACTCTACCCCAAATAAATACCCCCTTGTGTCACCACCACCAGGCTTTTCCACATGGAGGGGAAATGATGGTGTAGTGTGAGAGTCCAGCTGTAGGCCTACAACGTTCAACCACAAGCTGAACCTGTTTGTGCTAAACAGTCACTGTCTCTTTAAAACCACTGCCTCCTGCAAACATCCAGGAAGTCCCTCCCTTTGTCTCTCCTACCTTTCTTCACAAGAAACGAAACTCTGAGCTGTTGTGTGTTTCTCTCAGTCTCTCTTCAGAGTAAACCAAAGTGTTGTTTTCTCTCGGTGTGAGTGTGGAAGTCGGTCAAATGGCAGAGCAGAATAAGCAACAGCAACAGACATGTGAGCTGGACCAGGACCAGTTCTGCTGTCCTGTCTGTCTGGACCTTCTAAAGGAACCAGTGACTCTACAGTGTGGACACAGTTACTGTAGAAGCTGTATTGAGGGTTACTGGGACCAGTATGAGGAGACTGGAGTCTACAGCTGTCCCCAGTGCAGAGAGAGCTTCAGTCCCAGACCTGTTCTGAGGAAGAACACCTTGCTGGCTGAGGTGAGATGACCTTACAAGTTACAACCACACATTAAACTACATGTTCTGCTACACAAAACTCCTTGTTGACTATTGTGATAGATGGTAGTTATACTTACTACATGTTATGTTATGTTATGTATGTTGATACATTAATAATATATTGTTTGTCCACAAATACTATAAGAATGTTATTTAGATAGCATGTTAGACCAGTGTCTAACCATGTGTTAAAAGAGCATAACAGGCTGTTTAACCACTGTAACCCTATTAAGCGTGCCAACGTGTCGTCACCAGCAGAAGGGGCAAATCAGGCTGCGGGGGCGAGGCATTGGGCGTGGCATTGGGCAATGTTAAGTCAACCTGGTTTTTACCCCTCAAAGATGTCCGCAGCTACCAAAAGACACTTGTTGACGCCCCCTTCAGGATTTTTGGCATGCTCTAGACATCAGCTACTTGAAAATTGCTCACAATGCATCACAATGTGATATGCAATATTTTTTTTGCAACATTTTAACAACATAAATCTTGTATGGGGGTCCCTGGCACAACATATTTTCATATGGGTGTCCGTGGCCAAATACATATTCATTTGGGGGTCCTTGACATGGAAAAAGTTTGAGAACCATTGGTTTAAACTGATGCTAGTTCTGATGTTTACCTGTTATCTTAGTTTATTTGCATTCTACTTACCTTATGCTGCCATTTTGTTGAGTAGGGTTAATGTAATTACTCTGATCTTTGACTGTGTTAGTCACTGGTTAACCATTAACCATTAAACTCTAGCGTCCCTATTCTTGCCATGTCATTCACTGTAGGCAAACATAGCAGATACACAGGGTTCTAGTGGTTAAGAGTGTCTGCTAAACGCTTAAATTGTACATTTTTAACCATATAAAGCAATCAACTTTATGTAATACAAAAGTTCAGAACCACAGTGTTCAGATAGTGTTACAATGATCTTACTAGATGAACTAATACCTGTAATGTCTCACTGTGTTTATCACCATGAACCTCACAATGACTGTGTTGTATTTGTCATCAGTCAGTGACCTCCCCTCCTCTTCTCTTTACTTCCAGGTTGTGATGAAGCTGAGCAGTACAGGAGGTCAGCAGTCTTCTGTCTCTGCTGCTCTGCTGTACGCCGGTCCAGCAGACGTGGCCTGTGATTTCTGCACCGGAGCCAGACGTCACAAAGCTCTCATGTCTTGTCTGGCGTGTCTGGCCTCTTACTGTGAGACTCACCTCCAGCCTCACTACAATGTTCCGACTTGGAAGAAGCACAAACTAATCCCAGCCACCAACAAGCTGCAGGAGAAGATGTGCTCCAGTCATGACAAGCTGATGGAGGTGTTCTGTCGCACAGACCGCCAGTGTATCTGCTATCTGTGCACCATGGATGAACATAAGGGCCATGACACGGTGTCAGCTGCTGCAGAGAAGGCAGAGAAACAGGTAGGACCACCATCACTTGAAGACAAATCATAAGATACGTTTTAAAGATAGAAGCTAAATAACCATGTCAGAGACATTAAAAGCACAAACCAGGGTGTCGGTGTTGTACAATAAAAAAATTATTAAAGTATGAAGTACACTCATTTTGGACCCAATGAAAATAAAACATCGATAACTTTGATAACTTTTGAATCATATTTCACCATTAAGAAGGGGCAAGATGCAGGGGCTTAATATTGATATCTCATCCCTGCAAAAGTGTATTTTGGAGAGGTTACACAGTTGATACACATTTAGACCTGTGGCCGATTCTATGATTGCCTTATAAATCCTGACCTAAGTTTTCTGAAAAACTATTTTCTTTTATTCAAAAAATGTAAAATAAAAATAATATTGCTATTTAATGTATACAGCAACAACCACACACAGAGGTGTTCCCGAATGAAACGTATAACGTTTAGGTGTTCCAGGTCTAAATGGGTTAAGATGATGTGTGGATCCAAACTAGACTGCCTCCAATTTCACTTGTTTTTATCCTGTATGAGTTCTCTTTCTCCTGATTGGATAGAATTGGTATCCCGACATGTAGATGTGCTTTGTTTTCAAGCCAAACTGTCTCTTCCTGTTTCTTGCAGAAACAGCTGGTGACATTTCAGGAGGAAGTCCAGCAGAAGATCCAGGAGAAAAAGAAGGAGCTGAAAGACCTGAGACGGGTCATGGAGGCCCTGAACGTGAGCTGATGTTATGATAATAGTTCTTGTTCTTGTGTTTACTGTGGAAAGAGGAAAGATGGTGATGCTACCTGGATGAGACAGAGCCTTGTGTCATCAGAAGCACTAAAGCAGTGGTTCTTAAACCAATTAATATGTATTTGGCTGCAGACCCCCATTTGAAAATATTTTATGCCAGCAACCCACGTATAAGATTAGTGTTGTTAAAATGTTTCAAAATTATTCATTCTTTTTCCCATTCTCTCACACATTTTTGAAAATAGCAGATCTACAAACTCACAACGCGCCGCGGCGCATTCGCCATGTGTTGGGAACTTGTAGAACGGCTATTTTCAAATACTGTAGCTGATGTCCTGAGGCCGATTCTAAAAATGTCTTTCTGAAAAACGTATACTGCTATATCAGTGGTGCTCAAAACCTTTTCATGTCAAGGATAACAAAAAGTGTGTGTGTGTGTGTGTGTGTGTGTGTGTGTGTGTGTGTGTGTGTGTGTGTGTGTGTGTGTGTGTGTGTGTGTGTGTGTGTGTGTGTGTGTGTGTGTGTGTGTGTGTGTGTGTGTTTGTTGTGTTAAGCAGAGCTCTGCAGAAGCAGCAGTGGAGGCCAGTGACAGGATCTTCAGTGAGATGATGGTCTCCATTGAGAGAAGACGCAGTGAGCTTAAAGAACTGATCAGAGATCAGCAGCAGACTGCAGTGGCTCAGACTGAGGCTCTCCTGAGGCAGCTGGAGGACCACATGGAGCAGCTGGAGAGGAGACATGCTGACCTGGAGGAGCTGTCCAACACTGATGACATCATCACTTTCATTCAGGTTCCACACATGGCATTTTACTGTTTGGTTTTGACTCATTTAGGAGAAATCAGCTTCATATTTCATCTCATTCCATCATGTCATATTATATTACATTCCATTACATCATAGTATATTACATGACATGGCATAACATGACATTATTAATGCTGGTAGGTCACAATTATTTGAGATAATCACAATTATTTTCTACAATTGTCATGATTGTAAACATTTTCAAAAAATAGAAGATCTACAAGATCAGCTTCTGAGCTTGTAGATTGGCTTCTTCCACTGTTTTGTAAAATATTTTGAAAGTATAACATTATTCTATATCTGCCCTGTACAATTTGTGTTCGTAATGTGTGCTGGTTGAACAACAAGGACATCAGCTCAACTCCACCAATTGTGATCAATATTCTAATCTATCCCTGTCTATACTGGTTTACTTGTCTCTCTCCAGAGTTTCCAGTCTCTCTCCAGTTCCAGTGGATCTCCAGTCTCACCCAGTGTGGTCATCTGTCCTGTGAGGTCCTTCACAGATGTGATTGATGTGGTGTCTGGTCTGAGAGACCAACTAGACAACATCCTGAAGACAACTTGGCCAGAGATATCAAAGAGAGGTGAGATTTAAATGTGTTTCTTGTTTTTCTAACCAGCCATCATAGTAAACATGGATTGATGAAGTCAGAAGGCAACTGGAGATATTTGAACTGAAGCAGACTGATGGTACACAGGTTGGCTGTCTGTCAGATTGGACAGAAACATTGAAGAATTTAAGCAAGAATATTCCTCAAAGGAAAGATCAGGGTCAGATTTAAATGTCTTTATTGTGTTTTAACCGGCCCCTATACTGTACAGTACATTTCTAAGTGTTGAAACAGTTTGTACAGAAGTATATCTGGGAAGGCTACTAAAGCCTGTAGTATGGGGGCAGTAAATTAGTGTGATCTGTGTTTCATGTCACCCGCTACAGTATATAAATGCACCATTTACCATTTTTTATTATTATTATATTGTTGTGCTCAATAAATGATCTTGAGGAGTTCTCTCTCCTGATTGGATGAAATTTGTAACCCACCTGAAAATATATTATAAATGTAAAATGAGAGACAGGGAGACAAGTGTTACTGAACAAACACTATATAATAGCAATGATGCTATAATAGCTTGAACGTTTTGACAAAACCCTTGCAACTTCAGTTTAATCCATTCTTCAGTATGATGTCTGTCATATATGCTATATATGTGACTGTGCCTTTAAGAGAGCTACGTTACAACACTGCCGTAAAGCAGGTCTGTTGCTGTCTTTTACGTCAGTCGTATGTTGTGACCTCCTGTAGGCTCACTCTGTATGTTTTACATGCCTGAAGTCAGCAGTAAAGTCTATTGGATTTGACGCTTTGTGTGGACATAGAAATCCTTTACAATGTCATGATGACCTTTACTGTTTTCTTGTGTCTCCAGTTGATGTTTTACATCCAGCGGAGCCTCAGACCAGAAAGGACTTTTTACAATGTGAGTCCATGTTGATGCAGGTTCTGAACGTTGAAGTTTCATTCTGATATGTTGTTATTTAAAGCTCTAATGAGTTTGATCTGAGAGACTAACTCTAAACACAATAAGGTTCATGAGGTTTGATTTTTCTTTTGTCGTGTGTTCTCACAGATTCCTCTCCTCTGTCTCTGGACATGAACACAATAAACAAATCTCTCTCCCTGTCAGAGGAGAAGAGGAAGGTGACTGTAACACGACAAGAACAACCTTACCCTGATCATGCAGAGAGATTTACTGGGTGTCAGGTGATGTGTACAGAGGGTCTGTCTGAACGTTGTTACTGGGAAGTAGAGTGGAGTGGTAGAGTTCGTATAGCAGTCTGTTATAAAGACGTCAACAGACAAACCTACTTTGGAAACAATGATAAATCCTGGTGTTTAGAGTGTAATGGTAAAAACTACAATTTCACACACAACAGTGTTCAGACTAAAGTGTCAGGGCCTTTCTCCTCCAGAGTGGGGGTGTACCTGGACCACAAGGCAGGTACTCTGTCCTTCTACAGTGTTTCTGACACAATGACCCTCCTACACACAGTTCAAACCACGTTCACACAACCTCTCTATCCAGGGATAAGGCCTTATTACTATGGAGATACAGCAGAGCTGTGTAAGACATGGTAGACATGTTAAGAATACTGATGATGATACTCAGTTAAAAACTTTGTTTTCTTCATTTGATGATAGATTTTCTCTTCTAGATAAAGCATGTGTAAGAATGATGTGTACAGTATACTACACCATCATGATCAATCAATCCATTGTGTTCCGCTCATTGCATTTCTTTAATAAGCCTGCTGCAGACAATCATTATACAGTATGCCCTGTTATCTTGTTGATATTACTACAGAGCCCTCTGTCAGTCTGTGTAGATTGATTATACTAAATGTAGTGGTTCTCAAACTGTGGGTCGGACCCCCAGGTGGTCCCCAAATGATTATAATTTTTTTAATGTGCAAAATTGTTTTCTCACTCAACAGTAAAACCAACATACAGTATGTATAATGTATACAGGGTTTCTGTCCATTTCTAAAGTGACAATTTAAGGACTTTTAAGACCTATTGAATACCTCTAAAATGAAAATTTAAACATGGCATTACTGCGTTAAAAGTAATCAACAAACTATACTAAAAAATTGTTAAACATTGGCCAAATACTTCCTCCTCATGGTGTCAATAGGGTATTGTGTGTCAAAAGTTAATTGATTTATCGCTTATAAAAATATATTTTAATATGATGTATATATTTTTTGACCCTCCCTTTTTTTCTTATTTTATCTCCCATTTTGTAAATACAGTAGGAACGTTTGAGTCCTTCAAACAGTTACACACTTAAAACCTGTTAAAAACAAAAGAGGGGGGAAAAGCTTCTGTAATTTCTTTAATATCCGATCTACAAGCTCACAACATATCTGGCAAAATGAACAAAATGTTTCAATTCATATAAAGGAGTTTGAGACCGTCAGGTAATCATTTTTCTTTTCATCAACTTTACTTCATTTACACTGACTTGTTTTTTCAAAATAAATGTGAGCACTGTGGCTGCAACCTCTATAGCAGAGTGTTTTAGTCTTATTTTGAAGAATGTTTCTCTTTCTGTTTCTGTCTCTCTGTGAATGTTGTCTCCATGTTTAGATGACGTTTTATACAGGATGTGAAGATAGATGTTAAATCAGGCTGAGGACTGAGGTGTGTGTGTGTGTGTGTGTGTGTGTGTGTGTGTGTGTGTGTGTGTGTGTCAAGTCAAACTTTTGTCTATGCTACATTGTTCCCTAGACAATGATAATAATTAAATATTATGCATAGTGTAAATATGTTTGCTTTTATCTAGTTTTACTAACTCTACACTTAAACAATTTTGCTAGTAATCTTCAATACTTTTTCTATATACATGTAATTACTTTCCATCAGAGGCTTCCACACAGATTCATAATGAATGACATCGTTGACATGACATATCATGGGTTAATGACTCATTAACTTTGGATTACAACTGGACTTTGTATCATTTATTACTCATTTTCCCGTTGCACAATGATGAATGAACTGTCTCTTTTCTTCAGTCACTTTATTAGAACTTCTTCAGCAAAATAGAAGACGTGTTCAAGTTCACATCACTTCCTCAATAGTACAATAGACCAGTGGTGTAACTAACTAAGTACATGTACTCAAGTACTGTACTTAAGTACAATTCGGAGGTATTTTTACTTTAACGTAGTACTTCCCATTTTCAATACTAAACATTTTATTGGACAGAAATGTAAAAACAGCACGAGTACAGTCAAACACTTTGTCTAAAAGGATAACACCAAAAAGGTCCTTGCGGTCTTGTTTCCATTGGTGTCCTAGGTACTGGGGGCATTGACCCTTTGACTATCTTAAAACTACATCCCATCACTCAAATACCACTTAATTGCCTCTGAGAGGTAGTGGAGAATTAATAGTCACTAAGTCAGTCAATAGGCTGTTGTTTATCTATAACCCAGTGGTTCTCAACCTGTTCAGGCCGTGACCCCCAAAAATAATCATAATTGAACTGGTAACAGACTGTACAATGAAAGATTATAGGCCTTTAAATTGGTTAATTTAGCAAAGTGTTAAAACTGCACATTACAAAATACAGTAGCTGATCTGCGGTGATGCTATTTTCGCTATTTTAAAATGGTTTTCAGAATAAAAAATTAAATAAGCCATAAGACGCCGTGCAAAATAGGGAATATGTTTGATAAAGTGAGTGATACAGACAGCACAGCTAAAAAAAATAAAATAATACTTGACCCTATTATAAATGAGTCTATCGTGTCTATCAAATTCATGCAGTTTTAATATAATTCACCACTATGTGTTTCAAGTTTCAATTAAAAAATCCAATGTGTGGCCCTTCACTCACTTTATCAAAGTCAGTTTGGCCCCTATAGAAAAAAAACCTGTTTTTTATGTCCAGTGAAGTCAAGACCTACAAAACCAAAACATCTGGGGAAAAAAATATTGTTTTTCTAAAAACATCATTCAATCATAATATCTCAGAATGTGACATATTATGCATGCACAGTAGACTAATGATTATATTTCAGAAACTGATTCCCTGGGAAATACATATTTCAAAATGATGGCAGACGCATATCATGTTTATTAACCACTTCAACCTCATATGGGTAACCAGAGTCCCTCAGGGCTCAATACTAGTGTCTTTTCTGTTTTGGGTTATTGTGGGGAAAGCTTTCGCTGAAAATAGACGATCGACAAGCTCACAACGCGCCGCGCTGCGACGCGTTGTGAGCTTGTCGATCGTCTATTTTCTGTGACCAAAATACGGATGCTGGGGTTTTTAAGTGGTTATAAATAATATTGAATATAGAAGTCCTAAGTACATTTGCTCATTTTGTTTTGTTTATTTAGTCACAAGCTCTCTTTAATGCTTTTCATCAGTTAAACATTTATGAAAATCACAGACAGACTTAAAGGGCCACTTCCCTGATTTTGAACCCAAATCCTGTTTTTATGAAGTCGAGGACAAAATAAAGATGATTTGGCAGTGCTTCTATGTTTTTATTTTGAATTTGGAATGTTTACTCTGTGACATCACCGGGTGAACCTCAGTTCCTCCTGGACTACTTGGACTACAGTGTTTCCTGTAAACTGTAGTTCCAGTTGGAACTATACTAATATCAGCTGGAGTCCTGTGTGACTCTTCTCATGTGTGTACGCTCCAAATAGTTTTGCTGTCCCTATTTTGGCCACTATGTCACCAAACGTATCATATATGATACACACATTACACTGATTTTTTTATAAATCAGTGTAAAAAACCATTTGCACTGCAGGTAGTTACAGAGCCTCAGGTGGTCTGACCCAAAATGGCTGCCATCAACTAAACAGGAGAGGTTGATGCACTACTAACAAACAATTATTTTTTAAGCAGTTCGGGTACGTTTTCCTAGTATATCTTTACTAATATTTTGAAATAAGTGTTGGATAACTTGAATGCACTTATGAGCTCTCAAAATTTAGCATTTGAGTTTGTTTTTTATGATGTCAAAAGTGTTTGTATCATATTTGATACTACAGGTCTATAGTCCTTTATGATTTGTATCATATTTGATACTACAGGTCTAAAATAAATGTTTTTGTAATGTTAAAACCGACTTGATTTTTTATTTTTTTTCAAAATTTTATCCCACGATTTTGTAACCCTATTTTTTACACCCAGTGCCAATCTCTATGTAATCCTGGGCACTACACTCCCTCTGCCAACCTAGGGAGGCCAGGGCCGAGCTCATGCCTCCTTCAATGCATGAGAGATAACTGACCTTCTTATCACCTGACAGGGGAGAGTTTCCCTGGTTGGACGTAGCGCGTGGAAGGAACACGTTATTCCAACCAGTTCCTTTCCCCTCCATCAGGCGCCCCGGCTGGCCAGGGGGGAGGCAGTAAAAAAACCCCACTTGAAATACCCCTTTTAATACCCCTTGTATCAAATATGATACAACAAATAAATGATACAAAGGAATGTTAAAAAAAATAAAACAAAATCAAAAATGTTTTAAGACCCAATAAAGTGTCCCTTTTCAAAATTTTGGAATTTTCTGACCTTTCCTTCATAGTTCAGGTTCTAGAGGGTTAAACAAAAATATGATTTATTTTTTGCTATGTTGAACAAAATATGTTATTTTCACTACCTTTGTGCAACAGTGTCACACCACGAAGTAGGGCATTATTTATTTTAAGAAAAAAATCATCTAAAGTTGAAATATGGAGATAAAGGTTTTCTACATAACAGCGACAATACCGTATTTTTGATAGTTTGAATGTGAGATTGAACAAGCCTAAGTTTATCCAATAAAACATTAATATAATAAGTGGTACTTTTCATGTCATAGTCCTTTTCAAGAGCAGTGGACCTTAACCAAGAGATGAATGAAACACTACTCTGTTGGGTTTATAGTGTCCTCAAACTAAATATTGTACAAAATCATTATGCCTTTACTCTGATATTTGCTCAAGAAAAAAATAGTTTCATTTGTATTGACAGCAAAATCCTGCATGGCTATAAGCAAACAAGTGGTGAACGCTGCCCCCTTGTGTCCAAAGTGAAACATAACCTGAAACAGAATCTCATATAATGTAACTTTGCATTCACAGTATTGTTTGTTTTTGTTTTGTTTTTAGAATTCCAAAAGCTTAACAAATACGTACATTCAATTCTCACTGGAAAAGATTGACACAGTGAGGCTTGGAAAGGGAAAGCTAGTGATTATTATGAGGTCCTATTCAGAGGTCTGAGAGTGTTTTTAATGAATGGTTCCTTGTTTTCCTTCCAGAATACAGTAGCCTGCTTGCATAGTGCCTGTTGCTTTGCTGTGAAAGAACATGAGGTGTTGACCGTTCCGTTGTTGAACAGAGATTTACTATATTCCATTTCCCCTTTTAATGCTGACCTTTTCTTAATCATAAGTTGTCTGTCTGTCAGTCTACCTTCTAGTGTATTTTAATTACAATACAAGATTATAGTTCTATAATTTGGTCTCTGCATATATGCTTTTCTATTCCATGTAAATCAACAGCCATTGTCAGCCAATGCCTAAAAGTGTGTATAATTTGAAACTTGTCTGAGCTTTTTCATCTGGACCATGTACATAACACAGCTATGAATTACAGTAGGAGAGGTTTTATGGCACACAATGTCATAGATGGGTTTTTTTTTACAGTGAAGTCAAGACCTAAATAACCAAAGAAATCTGGGGGGAAACATATTTTGTCCATCATTCAACCATAATGTCTCAGAATGTGACATTATGTATGCGAATTAGACTAATGATTATATTTCAAAAACTGATTCCCTGGGAAATACATATTTCAAAATTATGGCAGACGCATCATGCTTGTAAAAAAAAATTGTGCAAAGTACAACAATTATATGAACAGTATCAACTATAGGCTACACTTGATAGGATGAAATGCAACTCAGAAGATGAATTTGAGCAAAATCCAGTTTGCTTCCATTGACAAGTGTACTAAACTATAGGTTACATGTTCATGTGTGGCCTTGAGATCATGTGTCCCCTGACAGTTAAAGCTGTTAAACCAAAGGTCCAGTCGACTGTACCACTGTCCTGTCCACTGAGGTCACAATACTGAATGGAATTCATTCATCATCCTTCAATTTGACTGGCATTTCTCTCACTTAATCTGTAGGAACTTAATCTTGTTTCCTGAAATAACACACACAATGAATAATTCCATGAACACTTCAGGTCCAACTCCAGCTGAACCTGAAGTGAGGGGACAAAACAAAAGAGAATGACAAGCAATGACACAACAGCAATAAGGCATCACTGAATTGGCCTCCAGATGTTTTTTTATTATATCATTATGATCGGGTTCACATAGCCTGGCATTGACAGACTGATGATGTGGATTCACTCACACGTTCCTCCACGGTATCAGTCTGGACTTCGGCCCATAGGCAGAGAGTATGAGAAATCAGAAAATGAGCGGGCCAATCAGGGGGCTGCTTTTCACTGTTGTACAGACAGCAGTTGAAACGCAGTCACTGATTGGCCCGGTCATGTCTTTGTAATCCTGAGTGTTAAACTCTTAACGCTCTTCCCTGAATCCATGAGAGAAACGAAATAAAAATTCAGGTCGAGTGTCAGGCTACTCAATACCATGTGTGCCCACTGGAAGAAGTGGAGCGAAAGTGGTCTGTGTGGAACTAGTGAGAAAGTCGAGATACTTCACTAAAATACACATTTTCTACCAGAACTGCCCTCCTTCTCCTTCATGCCGTTCCCGCCTCCAAATAAATACCCCCGATTATCTGTTAACCCCGTGTCACCACCACCAGGCTTTTCCACACGGAGGGGAAATGATGGTGTAGTGTGAGAGTCCAGCTGTACAATGTTCAACCACAAGCTGAACCTGTTTGTGCTACACATTCACTGTCTCTTTAAAACCACTGCCTCCTGCAAACATCCAGGAAGTCCCTCCCTTTGCCTCATAGATGTCTTTGCCTCTCCTAGTTTTCTACAGAGGAAACGAAACCCAGTCTCTCTTCAGAGTAAACCAAAGTGTTGTGTTTTTTCTCAGTGTGAGTGTGGTTGTCAGTCAAATGGCACAACAGCAGCAGCAACAACAACAGACATGTGATCTGGACCAGGACCAGTTCTGCTGTTGTTCTGTCTGTCTGGACCTTCTAAAGGAACCAGTGACTCTACAGTGTGGACACAGTTACTGTAGAAGCTGTATTGAGGGTTACTGGGACCAGTATGAGGAGACTGGAGTCTACAGCTGTCCCCAGTGCAGAGAGAGCTTCAGTCCCAGACCTGTTCTGATTAATATAATTAATTATAATAATAGATAATAGATTAATAATAGATAATAGATTTTCCCTTCTAGATAAAGCATGTGTAAGAATGATGTTTACAGTATACTACACCATCATGATCAATCAATCCATTGTGTTCCGCTCATTACATTTCTTTAATAAGCCTGCTGCAGACAATCATTATACAGTATGCCCTGTTATCTTGTTGATATTACTACAGAGCCCTCTGTCAGTCAGTGTAGATTGGTTATAGTGAATGTAGTGGTTCTCAAACTTTGGATCTGGATTCCCAGGAGGTCCCCAAATGATGATATTATGCTTAATGTGCAACATTGTTTTCTCACTCAACAGTAAACAAACCAACATACAGTATGTATAGTTTATACAGGGTATCTGTCCATTTTTAAAGTGACAATTTAAGGACTTTAAAGACCTTTTAAATACCTCTAAAATGAAAATTAAAACATAGCATTACTGCGTCAAAAGTAATCAACAAACTACTTTTTTCTTCAAAATAAATGTGAGCACTGTGGCTGCAATCTCTATTGCAGAGTGTTTTAGTCTTATTTTGAAGAATGTTTATCCTTCTGTTTCTGTCTCTGTAAACGTTGTCTCCATGTTTAGATGATGTTTGATACAGGATGTGAAGATAGATGTTAAAATCTGACATGAAAGGACTGACTGTGTGTGTGTGTGTGTGTGTGTGTGTGTGTGTGTGTGTGTGTGTGTGTGTGTGTGTGTGTGTGTGTGTGTGTGTGTGTGTGTGTGTTTGACTATTAAAAACTATTTGTCTCTCCATCGCCCTCCAGGTGGCGCTGCAGAGCCGGCACCGGGCAAGTCCATCCATCACATGCGTCAGTTCCACTCCCACCATAACCTGCTGAGCTTGCCTCAGCCCCCCCCCCCCCCCTCGGACAGCAGCGGCAGCTCCTCCAGGCTCCAGGCCCCCGACTCGGAGCGCCAGCCCCAGGACGGGAGGCCCCCCATGGGCTCCACGCTGAGCTTCTCCCTGGTGGGCGGCGGGGGCTGCTCCGCTGCCGAGAACAGCATCTGGATCAAGCAGGCGGCGCCCCAGGAGGAGGAGGAGAGCAAACCCTCCTCCGCCGCCATCACCAACTTCTGGGACTTTTTCACCGGGAAGGGCTTGTCCGAGTCCGAGACCATCGTATGATGGAGAGGGAGAGGATGAAGGAAGAGAGAGAAAGAGGGAGAGGGGGAGAGAGAGAGTGTGCGTGCGTGCGTATGTGGTTGTGCACATGTGTGCACATGTATGTGTGTGTGTGTGTGTGTTGTGTGTGTGTGTGTGTGTGTGTGTGTGTGTGTGTGTGTGTGCACGTGCGTGCGTGCATGCGCGTGTGTGCGTGCGTTGACTTGTGGAAATTAAATTGGGAACTGAGTGAAGTTTCTCTTCACTTATAATCTATAAGTGAAGAGAAAGACAAAAAGGAAGGAGAAGGAAAAGTCTAACATTTGCCCTCAGAAACATTATATTAACCACATGAACCCTAGCGTCCCCTTTCTGGGCATGTCGTAAAAAGCTGATCTACAAGTTCACAGCGTGTCTGTAGAATAATCTATTATTATGATGTAACGGTGGCGTTTGTATTACCTGCACATGTGGCCTTCTAGCCGCTAGAACTAAATATCCTTCTGAAAATAAGATACAGGAAGGCGCTAGAATCTAGCGCCTTCCTGTATCTTATTTTCAGAAGGATATTTAGTCATAATAATAAGTACAAATATATACAATTCTAAAAACTACAGCTCTGACCTAGAGTGTTGAAATCAGGGGACTTTGCACATGTCACATGAGAGTCACATGAGAGTGTTGAGAGGGTTGATTGATTAGGTCAGATAAGGAGCTGGGGTACAGTGGCCATTGTTATAGAATAGTGCTAAAGCCTGTGTTTCCAATACACAAGTCACATGATTAATCAACGGAAGGTTTCACCCACATGGGTAGACCAACCCATATAAATAGAGTGGATGCTTGCTGAACAGGAGTGTGTTCTGCATGCATCAGTGTTACTTGTGACCAGGGTGTTATTGCTGTGTTTGTCATTTTCCATTATGAGCGCCGAGGGACTGACGGTAAGAATTTAGAGCGTGTTTACACAGCGATAAATGTTTATATTTCTGATATGTTTTATAGTTGTGTGTGTGAATATCTCATGTCAGTAAGTCGTTGTGTTGTTGTTTGTGTTACCTCTTTTTACTTCCAGGGTGTGATGAAGCTGAGCAGTACAGGAGGTCAGCAGCCTTCTGCCTCTGCTGCTCTGCTGTACGCCGGTCCAGCAGACGTGGCCTGTGATTTCTGCACCGGAGCCAGACCTCACAAAGCTTTCATGTCTTGTCTGGTGTGTCTGGTCTCTTGCTGTGAGACTCACCTCCAGCCTCACTACAATGTTCCTGCGTTGAAGAAGCACAAGCTGGTCCCAGCCACCAACAAACTGCAGGAGAAGATGTGCTCCAGTCATGACAAGCTGATGGAGGTGTTCTGTCGCACAGACCACCAGTGTATCTGCTATCTGTGCACCATGTATGAACATAAGGGCCATGACACGGTGTCAGCTGCTGCAGAGAAGGCAGAGAAACAGGTAGGACCACGATCACTTGAAGATAAATCATAAGAGAGATCATGTTTTAAATATAGAAGCAGAACTAAATGATCATGTCAGAGACATTAAAAGCGCAAACCAGGGTGTTGTACAATAACAAGTATTAAAGGATGAAGTACACTCCTTTTGGACCCAATGAAAAACAGACGCAATTGATCACTTTTCATAATGGTAACCCATTAAATCTGGGAATGCATCTGTGTCATTTTAGATTTCTTTGGCTATTCAAAAATAGCAGATACACATGCTCATAGCGTGGCACCGAGTGCAGCGCTATGAGCTTGTAGATCTGCTCATTTTGAAAAATCGTGAAGATTTGTGCAAATCATTGAATACATATTTCTTAAAGCGAACATTTGTAACTGTCAAATGTCTCAACAAATGTCTTAATTATCTGAAAAACTATCGTTGCTATATCAGTGGCACTCAAACCTTTTCTTGTCAAGGACTCCCCAAAATGTTGTTTTAGGCCGCCGATCCCCATCAAAATATGTTGTTCCAGGGACCCCCAGAAGCAAAGATTTGAGTTAAACATGTTGTTTCCAAAAATGTATTCAAAGATTTGTACAAATGTTAAAGATTTTTCTAAAATAGCAGATCTACAAGCTTGTAGATCTGCTTTTTTTTTAATAGCCAAGTTATAAAAATAATTGTTATAGCTAAAATCTAAAATGACACAGATGTGTTCCCAGATTGAATGAGTTAATTCATCTTGCCCCTGCAAAAGTGTATTTTGAGGAAGTTACAAAGTTGATTTAAGATGATGTGTGGATCCAAATCTCACTTGTTTTGACCTCGTATCCTGTATGAGTTCTCTTTCTCCTGATTGGATAGAATTGGTATCCCGACTTGAAAATGTGCTTTGTTTACAAGCCAAACTGTCTCTTCCTGTTTCTTGCAGAAACAGCTGGTGACAATGCAGGAGGAAGTCCAGCAGAAGATCCAGGAGAAAAAGAAGGAGCTGAAAGACCTGAGACGGGTCATGGAGGCCCTGAACGTGAGCTGATGTTATGATAATAGTTCTTGTTCTTGTGTTTACTGTGATGCTACTGTATATGGATGAGACAGTGCCTTGTGTCATCAGAAGCACTAAAGAAGTGGTTCTCAAGCCTTTTCATGTCAAGGACCCCCAATTAATATGTATTTGGCTGCAGACCCACATTTGAAAATATGTATGTGCCAGCAATCCACATATAAGATTTGTGTTGTTAAAATGTTACAAAGTTATTCAAATGTTTTCACATTCTATCAAGATGTTCTTGAAAATAGCAGATCTACAAGCTCACAACGCGTCACGACGACGAATGTGTTGTGAATTTGTAGAATCTTAGGCTATTGTTTTGGTTGGTTAAACATATGTTATGTTGTGACTGAATGTATTCCCCACAAAGTTCTACACTTACATGAGAACTTATAACCAAGAGTTTCTTTCTTCCTTTCGGCGTGTGCGCGTGTGCGTTTGTGTGTGTGTGTGAAGCAGAGCTCTGCAGAAGCAGCAGTGGAGGCCAGTGACAGGATCTTCAGTGAGATGATGGTCTCCATTGAGAGAAGACGCAGTGAGCTTAAAGAACTGATCAGAGATCAGCAGCAGACTGCAGTGGCTCAGACTGAGGCTCTCCTGAGGCAGCTGGAGGACCACATGGAGCAGCTGGAGAGGAGACATGCTGACCTGGAGGAGCTGTCCAACACTGATGACATCATCACTTTCATTCAGGTTCCACACATGGCATTTTACTGTTTGGTTTTGACTCATTTAGGAGAAATCAGCTTCATATTTCATCTCTTTCATCTCATTCCATCATGTCATATTATTATGACATCATAGTATATTACATAACATGACATTATTAATGCTGGTAGTTACTAATACTAATATAGTTGCTAGATACAGTAGTTGTACAGACCACAATAATATTGTCAGAATTAGGCCTGTCACAACTATTACATAATTGCCTAATCACAATTATTTGAGATAATCACAATTAGTTTCCACAATTGTCATAATTGTAAACATTTTCCAAAAATAGCAGATCTACAAGTTCAGCTTCTGAGCTTGTAGATTGTAGATTGTCTATTTCCACTATTTTGTCAAATATTTTGAAAGTATAAATTTATTCAATATCTGCCCTGTACAATTTGTGTTCATAGATTGGAACGGAAATGTATATTTTTATTGATATGCTCAATACCAAAAACGCAATTATTTGCATGAGAATTAGAGACAAATTGAAATCATCATTTGTGTGCGTGTGCGTGCGCGCGTGTGTGTGTGTGTGTGTGGTCAATGTACCAATTTATTGATCTTTAATGATCTTCCATCCTTGTCTATACTGGTTTACTTGTCTCTCTCCAGAGTTTCCAGTCTCTCTCCAGTTCCAGTGGATCTCCAGTCTCACCCAGTGTGGTCATCTGTCCTGTGAGGTCCTTCACAGATGTGATTGATGTGGTGTCTGGTCTGAGAGACCAACTAGACAACATCCTGAAGACAACTTGCCCAGAGATATCAAAGAGAGGTGAGATTTAAATGTGTTTCTTGTTTTTCTAACCAGCCATCATAGTAAACATGGATTGATGAAGTCAGAAGGCAACTGGAGATATTTGAACTGAAGCAGACTGATGGTACACAGGTTGGCTGTCTGTCAGATTGGACAGAAACATTGAAGAATTTAAGCAAGAATATTTCTCAAAGGAGAGGTTAGGGTCAGATTTAAATGTCTTTATTGTGTTTTAACCGGCCCCTATACTGTACTGTACAATTGTAAGTGTTGAAACAGTTTGTACAGGTGGAAGTATGTCTGGGAAGGCTACTAAAGCCTGTAGTATGGCGGGCAGTAGATTAGTGTGACCTGTGTTTCATGTCACCCGCTACAGTATATAAATGCACCATTTAATATTTATTATTATTTATTATCATTTTTATTATATTTCCGTTCTTAATAAATGATCTTGAGGAGTTCTCTCTCCTGATTGAATGAAATGTGAAACCCACCTGAAAATGTATTTTCTGAAGAGCTGGGGAGACAGCTGTTACTGAACAAACACTATATAATAGCAATGATTACTATCAAGCTATAATAGCTTGAACTTTTTGACAAAACCCTTGGAACTTCAGTTTAATCCATTCTTCAGTATGATGTCTGTCATATATGCTATATATGTGACTGTGCCTTTAAGAGAGCGACGTTACAACACTGCCGTAAAGCAGGCCTGTTGTCTTTTACGTCAGTCGTATGTTGTGACCTCCTGTAGTCTCACGCTGTATGTTTTACATGCCTGAAGTCAGCAGTAAAGTCTATTGGATTTGACCCTTTGTGTGGACATAGAAATCCTTTACAATGTCATGATGACCTTTACTGTTTTCTTGTGTCTCCAGTTGATGTTTTACATCCAGCGGAGCCTCAGACCAGAAAGGACTTTTTACAATGTGAGTCCATGTTGATGCAGGTTCTGAACGTTGAAGTTTCATTCTGATATGTTGTTATTTAAAGCTCTAATGAGTTTGATCTGAGAGACTAACTCTAAACACAATAAGGTTCATGAGGTTTGATTTTTCTTTTGTCGTGTGTTCTCACAGATTCCTCTCCTCTGTCTCTGGACCTGAACACAATATGCACATATCTCTCCCTGTCAGAGGAGAAGAGGAAGGTGACTTTAACACAACAACAACAACCTTACCCTGATCATGCAGAGAGATTTGCTAGCTTTCAGGTGATGTGTACAGAGGGTCTGTCTGAACGTTGTTACTGGGAAGTAGAGTGGAGTGGTGAAGGGGTTTATATAGCAGTCTGTTATAAAGACATCAGCAGACAAACCTACTTTGGAAACGACGATAAATCCTGGTGTTTACAGTGCTATGGTAAAAACTACAGTTTCATACACAACAGTGTTCACACTAAAGTGTCAGGGCCTCTCTCCTCCAGAGTGGGGGTGTACCTGGACCACAAGGCAGGTACTCTGTCCTTCTACAGTGTTTCTGACACAATGACCCTCCTACACACAGTTCAAACCACGTTCACACAACCTCTCTATCCAGGGATAGGGCCTTGGTACTATGGAAATACAGCAGAGCTGTGTAAGACATGGTAGACATGTTAAGAATACTGATGATGATACTCAGTTAAAAACTTTGTTTTCTTCATTTGATGATAGATTTTCTCTTCTAGATAAAGCATGTGTAAGAATGATGTGTACAGTATACTACACCATCATGATCAATCAATCCATTGTGTTCCACTCATTGCATTTCTTTCATAAGCCTGCTGCAGACAATCATTATACAGTATGCCCTGTTATCTTGTTGATTTTACTACAGAGCCCTCTGTCAGTCAGTGTAGATTGGTTATACTAAATGTAGTGGTTCTCAAACTGTGGGTCTGGACCCCCAGGGGGTCCCCAAATGATGATGATGCTTAATGTGCAACATTGTTTTCTCACTCAACAGTAAACAACATACAGTATGTATAGTGTATACAGGGTATCTGCACATTTCTAAAGTGACAATTTAAGGACTTTTAAAACCTATTGAATACCTCTTAAAGAATCAAATAAAACATGGCATTACTGCGTCAAAAGTAATCAACAAACTATACTATAAAAACTGGTCAAACATTGGCCAAATATTACCTGACTTAGAGACAGAAAATGTGAAAATAGCTGCATGCAAATATCTACATGCTCACAACCCCTTGCAACGCGAGGCTTTGTGAGCTTGTAGATCTGCTATTTTCACAATATTTATGGAGTTACACTAAATGTAATGCTTCCACTCCTGCAATTCCAAGTGCTTGTCAGGGTGGGTGGTCCTCTGTTCAAATATGATTCTTTTCAGGGGTCCCCAGTTCAAATATTATTTTGGGGGGTCCCCAGTTCAAATATTATCTTGGGGGGTCCCCAGTTCAAATATGATTATTCTGGGAGGTCGCGGCCTGAAAAGTTTGAGAACCACTGGTGTAAGGTCTTACTCCTCAATGTGTCAATAGGGTATTGTGTGTCAACGGTTATTCGATTTAATCATTTATAAAAATATGTGTGTAAAAGTCAAACTTTTGTCTATGCTTCATTGTTCCCTGCACAATGATAATAATTAAATATTATACATAGTGTAAATATATAATGCTGAGTTTGCTTTTATCCACTTTTTATGTTTTACTAATTGTACACTTAAACAATGTTGCCAGTAATCTTCAATACATGTTTTATATACATGTAATTACTTTCCATCAGAGGCTTCCACACAGATTCATAATGAATGACATCATTGACATGACATATCATGGGTTAATAACTCATTAACTTTGGATTACAACTGGACTTTGTATCATTTATTACTTATTTTCCCGTTGCACAATGATGAATGAACTGTCTTTTCTTCAGTCAGTTTATTACAACTTCTTCAGCAAAATAGAAGACGTGTTCAAGTTCACTTCACTTCCTCAATAGTACAATAGACCAGTGGTGTAACTAACTAAGTACATGTACTCAAGTACTGTACTTAAGTACAATTCAGAGTTATTTTTACTTTACTTTAGTACTTACCCTTTTTAAATTTTTATTGGACAGAAATGTAAAAACAGCACGAGTACAGTCAAACACACAAAAGTCCTTGCGGTCTTGTTTCCATTGGGGTCCTAGGTACTGGGGGCATTGACCCTTTGACTATCTTAAAACTACATCCCATCACTGAAATACCCCTTAATTGCCTCTGAGATGTAGTGGAGAATTAATAGTCACTAAGTCAGTCAATAGGCTGTTGTTTATCTATAACCCAGTGGTTCTCAACCTGTTCAGGCCGTGACCCCCAAAAATAATCATAATTGAACTGGTAACAGACTGTACAATGAAAGATTATAGGCCTTTAAATTGGTTAATTTAGCAAAGTGTTAAAACTGCACATTACAAAATACGGTAGCTGATCTGCGGTGATGCTATTTTCGCTATTTTAAAATGGTTTTCAGAATAAAAAATAAAATAAGCCATAAGACGCCGTGCAAAATAGGGAATATGTTTGGTAAAGTGAGTGATACAGACAGCACAGCTAAAAAAAAAAAAATTATACTTGACCCTATTATAAATGAGTCTATCGTGTCTATCAAATTCATGCAGTTTTAACATACTGTAATTCACCACTATGTGTTTCAAGTTTCAATTAAAGATTCCAATGTGAAAAAAAAAAATTATTGTTTTTCTAAAAACATCATTCAATCATAATATCTCAGAATGCGACATATTTATGCATGCACAGTAGACTAATGATTATATTTCAGATGCTGATTCCCTGGGAAATACATATTTCAAAATTATGGCAGACGCATATCATGTTTATTAACCACTTAAACCCCATATGGGTAACCAGAGTCCCTCAGGGCTCAATACTAGTGTCTTTTCTGTTTTGGGTTATTGGGGAAAGCTTTCGCTGAAAATAGCCGATCAAGCTGCGACGCGTTGTGAGCTTGTCGATCTGCTATTTTCTGTGACCACAATACGGATGCTGGGGTTTTTAAGTGGTTAAAAATAATATTGAATATAGAAGTCCTAAGTACATTTGCTGTATCATTTTGTTTAGTTTATTTAGTCACAAGCTCTCTTTAATGCTTTTCAACAGTTAAACATTGATGAAAATCACAGACAGACTTAAAGGGCCACTTCCCTGATTTTAAACCCAAATCCTGTTTTCATGAAGTCGAGGACAAAATAAAGATGATTTGGCAGTGCTTCTATGTTTTTATTTTGAATTTTGAATGTTTACTCTGTGACATCACAGGGTGAATACCAGTTCCTCCTATAGACTACTTGGACTACAGTGTTTCCTGTAGACTTTAGTTCCAGTCAGAACTATACTAATATCAGCTGGAGTCCTGTGTGACTATATCTTCTCATGTGTGTACGCTCCAAATAGTTCTGCTGTCCCTATTTTGGCCATTAAACAAAAATATGATTTATTTTTTGCTATGTTTAACAAAATGTGTTATTTTCACTACTTTTGTGCAACAGTGTCACACCACGAAGTATTATTTATTTTAAGAAAAAAATCATATAAAGTTGAAATATGGAGATAAAGGTTTTCTGCATAACAGCGACAATACAGTATTTCTGATAGTTTGAATGTGAGCTTGAACAAGCCTAAGTTTATCCAATAAAACATTAATATATTAAGCTGTACTTTTCATGTCATAGTCCTTTTCAAGAGCAGTGGACCTTAACCAAGAGATGAATGAAACACTACTCTGTTGGGTTGATAGTGTCCTCAAACTAAATATTGTACAAAATCATTATGCCTTTACTCTGATATTTGCTCAAGAAAAAATTAGTTTCATTTGTATTGACAGCAAAATCCTGCATGACTATAAGCAAACGAATGGTGAACGCTGCCCCCTTGTGTCCAAAGTGAAACATAACCTGAAACAGAATCTCATTTAATGTAACTTTGCATTCACAGTATTGTTTGTTTTTGTTTTGTTTTTAGAATTCCACAAGTTTAACAAATACGTACATTCAATTCTCACTGGAAAAGATTGACACAGTGAGGCTTGGAAAGGGAAAGCTAGTGATTATTATGAGGTCCTATTCAGAGGTCTGAGAGTGTTTTTAATGAATGGTTCCTTGTTTTCCTTCCAGAATACAGTAGCCTATGCTTGCATAGTGTCTGTTGCTTTGCTGTGAAAGAACATGAGGTGTTGACCGTTCCGTTGTTGAACAGAGATTTACTATATTCCATTTCCCCTTTTAATGCTGACCTTTTCTTCATCATAAGTTGTCTGTCTGTCAGTCTACCTTCTAGCGTATTTTAATTACAATACAAGATTATAGGCCTATAATTTGGTCTCTACACCTATATGCTTTTCTATTCCATGTAAACCAACAGCCAATGCTAAAAGTGTGTATAATTTGAAACTTGTGTGTTCTGAGCTTTTTCATCTGGACCATGTACATATCACAGCTATGAATTACAGTAGGAGAGGTTTTATAGCACACAATGTCATAGATGGTTTTTTTTTACAGTGAAGTCAAGACCTAAATAACCAAAGAAATCTGGGGGAAAACATATTTTGTCCATCATTCAACCATAATGTCTCAGAATGTGACATTATGTATGCGATTTAGAAAAAACGGATTCCCTGGGAAATACATATTTCAAAATTATGGCAGACGCATCATGCTTGTTAAAAAAATGTTTTGCAAAGTACAACAATTACATTAACAGTATCAACTATAGGCTACACTTGATGAGATGAAATACAACTCAGAAGATGAATTTGAGCAAAATCCAGTTTGCTTCCATTGACAAGTGTACTGAACACTAGGTTACATGTTCATATGTGTCCATGAGATCACGTGTCCCCTGACAGTTAAAGCTGTTAAACCAAAGGTCCAGTCGACTGTACCACTGTCCTGTCCACTGAGGTCACAATACTGAATGGAATTCATTCATCATCCTTCAATTTGACTGGCTTTTCTCTCACTTAATCTGTAGGAACTTAATCTTGTTTCCTGAAATAACACACAATGAATAAATCCATGAACACTTCAGGTCCAACTCCAGCTGAACCTGAAGTGAGGGGACAAAACCAAAGAGAATGCAGATGACAAGCAATGACACAACAGCAATAAGGCATTACTGCAGGGTCCCCACGGTCATGAAATTCCTGGAAATATTTTGAAATAAAAATTTTAAAAATCCAGTACTGGAAAAGGTTTGGAATTGATCAAAGGTCCTGGAATTTATCAAGGGTCCTGGAAAAATATTTGGCTATGCGTTGTTTTTGGCTATTGATTTTTTTTTATACAAAAAATTTTCATAAACATGTATAACATTACACAAAATATGTAACATAAGTAGTTTTTCGCCGAACGGGCTGTGTAACACCCCATCCGCACTGCCAGCGATGCGACGTGACGCGACGCGAAGGGGGCGGGTGATGAAATCACATTTAAAATACATGTTTTTGAATGAGACCGTCCTGACCTACCGCGAGCGACAACGAACCGTGCAACGACGTCGTCCACCCCTCCTATTTTCGCTCGCAGGGTCACTATATCCTAATTTTGCACGAA